>NC_045439.1:45487186-45511995 GCF_002776525.5 Piliocolobus tephrosceles | reverse complement strand
GGCCTCCCAAAGTGCTGGGAGGCCGAGACGGGCGGATCACGAGGTCAGGAGATCGAGACCATCCTGGCTAACACGGTGAAACCCCGTCTCTACTAAAAAATACAAAAAACTAGCCGGGCGAGGTGGCGGGCGCCTGTAGTCCCAGCTACTCCGGAAGCTGAGGCAGGAGAATGGCGTGAACCTGGGAGGCGGAGCTTGCAGTGAGCTGAGATCCGGCCACTGCACTCCAGCCTGGGCGACAAAGCGAGACTCCCTCTCAAAAAAAAAAAAAAAAAAAAAAAAAAATTATGTTTGTCTTATTATTGCATTATGAGGGTTCTTTAGTGTGCATACAAGTTGTCAGATATGTGTTTTGCAAATATTCTCCTGTAGTCTGTGGCTTGCCTTTTAATTTTTCTAACAGCATGCTTTATAGAGTAAAAATTTTAAATTTTGATAAAATCCAATTATTGTTTTTTCTTTTATGTTTAGTGCCTTCTGTGTTCTACATAAGAAATCTTTGCCTAACCCAGAGTCAAAACAATTTTCTCCAATGTTTTTTCCTAGAAGTTTTATAGTTTTAGATGTTACATTTAGATCTGTGATGCATTTTATATTTTTGCTTATGTTGTGAGCTAAGGGTCTAGGCTCATTTTTTTTCATAAGCACATGTAATTATTTTAATAGCACTTGTTGAAGATTATCCTTTCTCGGTTGCATTACCTAGGCATTTTCCTTAAAAATTATTTATATATGTTTGAGATTATTTCTGGAGTCTCTTTTCTCTTTCGTTGATCTATATGTATATCTTTATGCTAATATCATGCTGCTTTGATTACTATAGCTTTTTATATAATAAGTGTTGAAATCAGGTAGTGTAAATCCTTCCACTTTTTCTTTTTTTCAATCCTGTTTTGGGTAATCTAGGTCATTTTATTTCCATGTACATTTTAGAATTAACTCACCATTTTCTATGAATAAATTCTCCCTGGATTTTCTTGTTTGTACATTAACATTTGTTGAGAAAAAGACTTAAATGGCATATACATTGAAAAGGAGGAAGTAAAACTCTTTATTTGCTGATTTGACCTCACAGTGACTCATTTCCTCATGTGGCTTGTGAGAATTTTGCTAGTTCGTTTTCAGTGAATTTCCCCATACCCAGCATCTAGAAGACCCATATGCTCTGAACTATGAATTGGAATCTACATAAAAGCTACTAGAATTAATAAGTGAGTCTAAAAAGGTGCAAGGGAAAATACACAAAAATTGTTTTTCTGTATACTAGCAATTAACTTAAAACAACATTATTTACAATGAAAATACATTACTATTTATAATAAAAAACAATACTATTTACATCAGCATAAAAATTATGAAAGACATAAGAAGTGATTTAACAAGTTTGTACTGTTGAATAGGATGACCTTGCTCCCAGTCTTGGGGAAAAGCATTTAGTCTTTTACCATTAAGTCTGCTGTTGCTTGTAGATTTTTCATAGATGCTCTTTATGAAGTCGAGGCAGTTTCCTTCCACTCCTAGTTTGCTGGAAGTTTTGATCAAAAATAGATGTTGAATTTTGCCAAGTGCTTTTTCTGCATCTGTCAAAAAGATCATATGGTTTTCTTTAACTAGTCTGTTAATATGTTGAATTACATTGAGTTTTGAATGTTGAATCAGTCTCGTATTATTGGGATAAACTCCACTTGGTCTTATGTATACATTTTGGTATATTTTGTCTTCATTTTTATTCATTTAAAAAAATTTAAAAATTTCCCTTTTGACTTCTTTCAATCATGGGATATTTATAAGTATGTTCTTTAGTTTCCAAATATTTGGGGGAACTGTCTAGAAACCTTTTTATTATTGATTTCTTATTTAATTCTCTTTCAATAATATTTGTATGAGATGATTCCTTTTAAATGTGTTGTTTTGTTGCCCAGATTATGGTCTGGGTAAATGTCCCATGTTCACTTTATAAGAATATGTATTTTGCTTTTGTTGGTTGTTCTATAAATGCTGATTAAATTTATTGATAGTGTTTTTCTAGTGTTTTAAATCCTTACTGAATTTCTGTCTACTTTTTCTATCAATTATTGAGGTTCTGGCATTAAAATATCCAACAATACTTATGAATTAATCTATACATTTATCCTTCTAATTACATCAGCATTTGCTTTGTGCATTTTGAAGTTTTTTTATTATCTGAATAAACATTCAAGATTGCTATGTACTCCTGATGACCTGTTCCCTTTATCATTATGGCATGATCCTTTTCTTTGGTAATATTTTATTCTGAAATTTAACCTTAGTATAGCCACTCAGGTTTATTTGGTTAGTTTTAGTGTGGTTTATCTTTCTTCTACCTTTTTTACTTGTAATAATTCTGTCTTGTTACTTAAAGTGTATTTCTTGTAGATAGCGTACATAGTTCAGTATTGTTCTTTTATCCAATTTTATATCTGTTTTTTCAGTTGGTGAGTTTAGACTATTTCCATTTAAGGTTGGCTTTAAACCTACCATTTTATTATTTGTTTTCTATTTGTCTTCTACCTGTTCTTTTTTTTTTTTGCTTTGTTTCTACCTTCTTTTGGATTAAATGAAAATTTATTTTATTTATTTATTTTTTTGGAGGTAATAAGCGTTTATTAGTTTGACTGCTGCAGTGGTTTCACAAGTATATACATCTATGATGAGATTTATCAAATTTTACACCATAAATGTGTGTCATTTTTTATATGCTAATTAGGTCTCAGTAAAACTTTTTTTTTCTTTTTTTTTATTTTTATTATACTTTAAGTTCTAGGGTACATGTGCATAACGTGAAGGTTTGTTACATATGTATACTTATGCCATGTTGGTGTGCTGCACCCGTTGACTCGTCAGCACCCATCAACTCGTCATTTGCATCAGGTATAACTCCCAATGCAATCCCTCCCCACTGCCCCCTCCCCATAATAGGCCCTGGTGTGTGATGTTCCCCTTCCCGAGTCCAAGTGATCTCATTGTTCAGTTCCCACCTATGAGTGAGAACATGCGGTGTTTGGTTTTCTGTTCTTACGATAGTTTGCTGAGAATGATGGTTTCCAGCTGCATCCATGTCCCTACAAAGGACACAAATTCATCCTTTTTTATGGCTGCATAGTATTCCATGGTGTATATGTGCCACATTTTCTTAATCCAGTCTGTCACTGATGGACATTTGGGTTGATTCCAAGTCTTTGCTATTGTGAATATTTAATAAATGGTACTGGGAAAATTGGCTCTCCATAAATAGAAAGCTGAAACTGGATCCTTGCCTTACTCCTTGTATGAAAATTAATTCAAGATGGATTAGAGACTTAAATGTTAGACCTAATACCATAAAAACCCTAGAAGAAAACCTAGGTAATACCATTCAGGACATAGGCGTGGGCAAGGACTTCATGTCTAAAACACCAAAAGCAACGGCAACAAAAGCCAAAATTGACAAGCAGCATCTAATTGAATGAAAGAGCTTCTGCACAGCAAAAGAAACTACCATCAGAGTGAACAGACAACCTATAGAATGGGAGAAAATTTTTGCAATCTACTCATCTGACAAAGGGCTAATATCCAGAACCTACAAAGAACTCAAACAAATTTACAAGAAAAAGACAAACAACAACATCAAAAAGTGGGCAAAGGACATGAACAGACATTTCTCAAAAGAAGACATTCATACGGCCAACAGACACATGAAAAAATGCTCGTCATCACTGGCCATCAGAGAAATGCAAATCAAAACCACAATGAGATACCGTCTCACACCAGTTAGAATGGCAATCATTAAAAAGTCAGGAAACAACAGGTGCTGGAGAGGATGTGGAGAAATAGGAACACTTTTACACTGTTGGTGGGATTGTAAACTAACCATAAAGTTCAACCATTATGGAAAACAGTATGGCGATTCCTCAAGGATCTAGAACTAGAAGTACCATATGACCCAGCCATCCCATTACTGGGTATATACCCAAAGGATTATAAATCATGCTGCTATAAAGACACATGCACATGTATGTTTATTGAGACACTATTCATAAATGAAAATTTATTAATATTATGTTTTACGTTTTTTTTGGGCTTATTAGCTCTGCCTTTTTTTTTGTTGTTTAATGGTTGCTCTGGAGTTTACAGTATAACTTTTAACTTTATCATCATCTACTTTCAAATAATATTACAGTGATTCTCACATATTTTAAGAACCTTAAAGTTGTATAGTTCTATTTCTTTTCTCTTGGTCTTTGTGTTGTTGTTGTACATTTTACTGCCACATATGTTATACACCCAACTGCTATGGACTGAATGTTTGTATCCCTCCACAGCTCACCTGTTGAAGCCGAATGCCCAGTGTGATGGCATTTGTAGGTGAAAGCTGTGGGAGATAATTAGGTCAAGAGAATGGATCCCTCATGAAGGAATGGATCCTTCCCTTATGGGAAACCCATAAGGATTAGGGTCCTCGTGAGAGAGTTTTCTTTCTCTTTTCTGCTGTCTGCCAGAAGATGGCTATCTGCAATCCTGGGAGCAGGATCTAACCAGACACATCTTCCAGTGCCTTCAGCTTGGACTTCCCACCCCACAGAACTGTGAGAAATAAATATTTGTTGTTTAAGCCACCCAGTCTGCTAATTTGTTATAGAAGCCCAAATTGATCAAGACACACAACAATATGTTATTATCTTTGTTTTAGAAGTTATCTTCTAAAGTATATTAAAAATAAGAAAAAATTTATATCTATTCACTCTTTTACCATTTCTGATGCTCTTCATCCCTTTGTGTAGATACAAATTGCCATCTGGTATTATTTGCCTTCTACTGAAGGACTTCCTTTACTATGTGCAGTGATGCTCATGATATGTTCTTTTAGCTTTTGTATGTCTGAAAAAGTATTTACTTTTATTTTTGAAGGATATTTTTGCTAGGTATAGAATTCTGGTTTGTCAGCTATTTTGTTAATTGCTTTAAATATGTTGTTCCACTGTCTTTTGACTTGCATTGTTTCTGATAAGAAATATACTGTCATTCTTATTGCTATTCCTTTGTATGTAATGTGATGTCTTTTTTTTTTTTTTTTTTTTTTTTTTGAGACGGAGTCTCGCTCTGTCACCCAGGCTGGAGTGCTATGGCCAGATCTCAGCTCACTGCAAGCTCCGCCTCCTGGGTTCACACCATTCTCCTGCCTCAGCCTCCCAGGTAGCTGGGACTACAGGCGCGGCCATGTCGCCCGGCTAGTTTTTTGTAGTTTTTAGTAGAGACGGGGTTTCACCGTGTTAGCCAGGATGGTCTCGATCTCCTGACCTCATGATCCGCCCGTCTCGGCCTCCCAAAGTGCTGGGATTACAGGCTTGAGCATTGGACACCATGCCCGGCCAATGTCTTTTTTTTTTCCTGCCTACTTTTCAGTTTTTCTTTGTCACTGTTTGTTTAGAAACTTGATGATGATGTACCTTAGTTTGGTGTTCTTACTGTTTCTGCTTGGGGTTTGCCAAACTCCTTAGATATATGTGTTTATAATTTTCTTCATATTGGTAAAATTTTTTGGCCAATTGTTTCTTCAAATATTTTTGCTACACTTCCTTTCTCTGAGACTCCAGTTATATGTATAGTAGGCCACATGATGTTGTCTTCTTTTGAATTTCTTTTCTTAAAAGTCTTTTTTCTCTGTGTGTTTTATTTTGTTTAGGTGTTATTGCAATGTCTTCATGTCCCTAAATCTTCTACAATGCCTGATCTTCTGTTAATCTCATCCAGTGTATTTTTCATCTCAGTTATTTTATTATTCATCTCCATAAATTTGATTTATGTCCCATTTTATCTTCCATTTCTGTTCTTAAGTTGCTTTTGTGGAGTACATTTATAATAGCTGTTTTAATTACCTTGTCTAATGATTCTGTAATCTCTGTCATTACTGGGTCTGTTTCTAGTTATTGAATCCCTCCCACTCCTACTCCCCATTTTTCTTTTTTGCCTGCCTGGTAATTTTTGGTTGGATGTTAGATATTGTGAATTTTATATTGTTGGATGGTGCTTCATTTTATTTCTTTAAGTATTTTTGGCTATGTTCTGGAAGGCAGTTAAGGCCGCTTGACTTCATCTAGTTTTGTTGAAACTTGCTTTTAAACCTTTTTAGGTGCGTGTAAATCATCCCATAATCTACTGCTAATTTGGTCCTACTAATGAGGCAATCAGCCTTTAAGTATCCCACTTTATATTCTGTATATTAGTAATTTTTGCCCACTGGCTAGTGACCACATAAATTATTCCCAGCTTTTCATGAGCTCTAGGGATTTTTTGATTGTACCTTTCTGGTGGTTCCTTCCCTTGTCTTGTTAGTTTCTTAATACACATGTGCTGATCTGTACTCAAGGACTCAAAGGAAATCCTGTCTGTGAATGTTTCTTCTGCAGTGCTTTACCCCATAAATTCTAGTCACTGTGGCTTCCCCAAACTCCATCCTGCTTCTATTCAACTCAGCAAGACTCTGTTCTGGGTCTGTTTGGGCTCCCCTTCTCTGTCCCGTGACATGCTCTCCAGGCAGTGAACTGGAGCACCCACAGGGATCACTTTATTCATTTGTTCTTTCTCTCAGGGAACACCATTTAGTGTTGCCTGCTTTCCTGCATGTTTAAAACCATTATTTTTATATATTTTGTCCAGTGTTGTGGTGGTTTAAGGCAGAAAGAGAAATTTAATCCCTATTACTATATTATGATCAGAGCTGGAGTCCTTAACTAACTTTTGCACATGAAATTACAATAATTATAAAAACAATACCACATTATAGACAACATATTAAAGGATATAAAATGCCATTCTATGAAGTATTATCATAGCACATTTTCTTTCAGTATTTTTTTGTCTTCCATGAAGTTTTTAGGCAATATTGTTAGTAAAATGAGACTTTGGAGTTGCTTGACCCTACAATTTATTATCAGTGTTCCATTTTTAATTCTTTTTTTATCTTGGGAATATTATCATCTTTAAGACTCATTTTCTTACCTGTAAAATGTGTGGATAATTGTACCTTCCTTGCACTATTGTAGCAGGGATTAAAAATAAAATATGAAGTGTCCAGTAAATAGTAGTTATCAATAGTTTCAATCACACTATGTATGCAGCTTCATACCCTGATTTTAAAACAATTATAAGCATTTGATATATTGTCTTATAGCATTGCTTGATGCTTAATGAATGACCTAATGCATACTCATAAACTCTTCCCTTATTTTTGTTTATTTCTTTGTAAATACATATTATTAATTGATATATAATAGATGTACCTATTTTTAGAGTACATACAATATTTTGATACTTTCATATAATGTGTAAAGATCAAGTCAGGGTAATTGGGATATCAAGCCTCTTAAATATTTATCTTTTTTTAAGCTAGGTCTTCCCTTATTTTTGGATATCTGGTTTATTTATAATTTTCTCCCTTAATATATCATCATACCTAGGGCTGTCTTATCTAAATTTAAAAGTTCTTAATACAGCCAGTTTGAAGGTAAGTCTTGATTTGAAACCTGTTTGAGATCTCCCTGCATTAGTTCACCTGAATTTAACTGGATCTCAGCAGCTTCAACTCTTCACTGTGCTTTTCCTTCCCCTTCCTGTTTCTTCTCAAGAGAAGACACTTTCTTGCTCATTATGTTCTGTGGTAACTGAGAAGAGGAACTGAGTAGAAAGGTGTTGGTCTGCTAAGACCCAGGGCACATCCCATATAGAATTCTCTCTACTCTGTTTTGTGCTTTGGGAAATGCAGACGTTGGTTCAGCTCCCCCTCATCACAGCTCACGGCTTCTCTTGTTTTATTCTCTTTCAGGGCAGGGAGTTAGCTCTTGTCTGTTTGGATGCCTAATTCAATTGACTGTGTTTAGTTTTGCATACATTGTTTATACTTCGGTAAAAATAATTCATTAATCTTTTCTAGTAAGCAGTTACAATGACGAAAATTTGATTTTGAGTAGAATAGAGTTGAGACTCATACTAAAACATTGTATTCATAGATAGGATAGGATGTATCCAGAAGCAAATTCATTAGCCTTATCTGTTTGGTTTTTTTCATGAAAGGCAATCATTTGTTAAAGAGGGTTCAATGTTTTACTGAGAAAGGGCCAACTAAAATATTGACTGTAGATAGATCCTTCCTGGGAAAAGAGGACCCATGAGTTGGAAAAACCTGTGAAATTTAAGAATATGATCTCACATTGGCCCTAGTGTTTGCTGTTGCAAGCTTGGAGAGTCCTTGGTTGAAAAAGTATAACTCTTTCCCTGAAAGGGTTATAGGCTTTTCCCATAATCTGAAGAGAAACCACCATGCCACAGCCAATCAGGAATGAAATGGGGTGAGAGGATGGATAGGCATTTTTCCCTGGTTCATCTCAGGCCTCTTTCTGTCACCCTGGGTTTGCCTGGCTTCTCCTTAACAAAACATCTTTCGTTTTTCTCCTACTGTCTTTCCATCAGAGCCTTAACTGCCACTGGCCCCTTCCTTTGTACTTACTGCCCATGCCCATTGGCCATGGAGCTTGACATTTTTCAGAATATTCATCTGAAAATGAATCTCTTTTGTGAATAACATTTATTCATAGCCTAACTTTGATGCATTTTTAAAATTTTAAAAATCCTTTTCTCACATGAGTAGGGGAGGTACAAAGTGAGCAAAGTGGGAAGAGAATCCATGTGTAACACCCCAAGGGTGAATATTCACAGGAGGGCAAAAATGTCCTTAATTAATGAACCATTTCCTATTCTGACCAGTAATCTAAGCTATCCATCATCATATAAAAAACAGAACTACATGTTATGAAAGCCAAAAGTAGGATGATGTCTTCCTCTACCCTGTGGTCTTCTAGGAAACCATAACTGATTACAGTTCTTTCTAGAGGTATTAAAACGGGATGGTGGACCTTTTAAAATTTTTGTATGTATCATGAAATTTTGGATATATTTAGTGAAGAGTTGTCAGCGTTTTCAGTAAAGGAGAATATATTCTGCCTTCAGTAATTGCGTTAATACACAGAATAATTAATACTCAGAAAAATATTCAGATTAATACTCAGAAATACTCAGAAAAATATGATGGCCAATTTTGGAGGTGAATTTGGAGGTAAGAGCTGCTGATGGCACCAGCTTTATAGAGGACGGTGAATATGAACCGTGAACTCTAGTTACATAGAATTTTGCAAAACAATTTTGTTCCTATTGACAAGGGACAGTCCCTTTCAAAGACATTACTGTGGAAAACTCTATTAAGTTCAGGAGAGGAAAGTGAGACATGGAAATACAGTTGACCCTTGAACAATGTGGGCTTGGACTCTGTGGATCCACTCACATATGGATGTTTTCCCACCAGACGGTACTTGCAGGATGCGAATGCCACATATCTGGAGGGCCGACTTTTTGTATGAGTGGGTTCCACAGGGTCTACTGCAGGACTTGAGTGTATGTGGATTTTGGTATATGCAGGGGGTGATGGGCCCTAGAACCAATCACTTGTGTATACTGAGGAACAACTGTACATGCACAATATGTTTTTATATCAGACAAGGTACAGAGAGTATTTCTTTCTTGTGTCATCACACTTTTGTGCCCAGGTATTACAGTGCTTCAAAGATAAGTCTTCATACTTTTAATTTATATTTGAGAAAAAATTAGTGTCCATCCAGATGAGACTCTTTGGGACCATAAAATAGACAATGTTCTCTAAAGTATCCAAACTGAAAGCATAAATGGCTCTTGTATTAAATAGGCTAGTTTTATAGAATTTAACATTTTCAGAGCCAATGAAGCAAGTTTTTTTTTTTTTTTTTTTTAACATGTTCTAACATTTTGCACATAAGAAATTTTCCATTTGGTGTGAGGCATGTGCCAAATGATGGAATGTATTGCCACGTTAGAGTCTGGTTATTCTAAATATAAAATTAAAAGGAAAAGTAGAGGAGATGAGCTCCAGAAAATGGAAAGAAAACACACTGAATTTTTTCTCTCTGGGGACACTGGAATAGTTACCTGAGCACTGGAAACTTTGCTATGCAAAGTGCAGTTGTGGACCAGTAACCTGCCTGGGAGCTTGTTAGAGCTGTGGAATCTTAGGCCTGCTAAATCAGTCTACATTTTGGCACAATTGCCATGAGATTCATAAGCAGATTACAGTTTGAGAAGCATTGCTCAAAATTGATGAGGGCTGCTCTGTGCATCACCTGATATCAGTGTTATGGCTTTAGAGTATACGTGTAATACTTCTTGATCCTTGGGGAATAGTCTTATACGAAAATGGCTGTCAGCCTGTATCTTCCTTCTGTGACTTTGACCTTTCTATGTTTGGTTACATTCCTAGTTGAAAGTGAGGAATCAGGGAATCTTTGGGAATTAGAGACATTTATGTGGATTGGGTGTACATAAAATAAAGACTGGAGATTCAAGAATTAGGAAAGAGATGGAAAATTTTGAAGGGTAACAAACTTCAAGGATATTATTTGTCTTCATGTAGTTAAAACATTAAAATATTTTTTCTCATGTAAGGTATTTGTTGTGGCAATAAACACCAGTGCTGGTTGATTTAAGCAGCAAATGAATTGTTTAAAAGATGCTACTTGGTTCACAGATTTCTGGGAGGGCTGGAGAGCCAGGTTGTAGCCATGAAGCCAGGGAGAGAGCCCAAGTCAGCCTGCAGAGCTGGGTTGGTGGATACTCCTGTTACTACAGAGCACTAGAGGCTGCAGATTGCACCCCAGGTGCCATTGGGACCAAACCATGCATGCCTGCACCAGCCCTGCATTGTGGGGCCTCTGTATTCCTTGTAGCATCTCTGTTCCCAGAGGGAACACTGGGTGATCTCTGTACACTGGGGTGGGTATGTCTGATTGGTGGTGCCTAGACCATGTTCCTTTGTCCCAGGTGCCAAGGAAGCTGGGAAGGCAAGTCTTTGGTATTTTTGCAGTCATTCTGGGAGGTGACCACTGCCTTGTTAGGTTGGGGAATTTCCCAAACCTAGTTCTAACCTAGGGTTCAGATACAGGTGGATAAAAAGAATTATAGATGTTTGATAGAGTTGCATGTGTCTGTGTGCATGTGTGTGTGCACATGCATGTGTGTGTGAGTGTGTGTTTGCTAGGGATATTTATTTCAATAGGGCATCTTCCTGAATTTATGATGAAGGTCGATAATGGAAAAGCAGGATTCATTTTGCGTAATTTTGCTTTTTTGTTAAAAATGCTAACATACATATAAAATCAAGAGTACTGATACTTGTTTCAGGTTGCATTTAACCAGGACAAAACTTGTTTTCTGTGAGATTGAACAGCTTCCTAGCACTCACTCTGAAATATGCAGTTCATTGCATTTGCTTTCTAAATGAGAACCACATTTAATGAAACCTTGACCGTGTAATCAAGATAATGAGAGATTTTTAATTTGCCTGAGTGACTCAGTTGTGGAGTACACACTTTGACTTGTGTTCGGATGGGAGGTTGAGAAATTATCACTGTCTTGGTGTACATGAGACACAAAGCAGAAAACAAAATCAGCATGCGCTGTGTCATATTTGTACTGAGATAACACCGAGGAACAGCTGTGACTCTTTCAAATGACTCCATTTGTTTGATAATTGCTGGGTAAAAATAGTGCCACTATTGGTTATTTCAGGAAGACAGATGGCGTTCTAGATTATGTTCCTTTCCTTGTACCCAAAAAGAACAGGACCAAGTCTTTCTGAAAATTACTGTCTGTGTGTGTGAAATAGCATCGGGGAAGGGGACAACACATTTCAAGCTTTTGCCCTGCAGGTACGTAGGGAGCAGGGGCTGCGCCGTAAAGGAAACAGGGAATTCAATTATTCCAGCCTAAGCTAGGGTGGGAAATCAAGGCATCTATCTGTTGCTTAGGAACAGAAATATCTTGTGCCTCAGCTACAGCTGGAGAAACCAGGTCATTTACTTTCAGAGTTCACCTACCGGTTATCCAAACAGAGCTGAAGGAGAAAGCACCTCTTTTCTCCTGGCAGGGGTTATTTTTCTCATCAGACCTCCTACCTTTCTTCCAGTCAGCAAATTCTCTGTTGTTCCTAGTGTATTTCTCAAAACTGTGCCAATCAAATTACAGTACTTCTTGGGGAGGCGGGTGGGAGATGATCGGTTTTCTTCAGGAGCTGGCCCTTGGGTCTTTTTCCCTCCCAGGAAGCCTGGGGAGGCAGTGGTGGAGTGTGGTACTCAGCCTTTTGTCTGAATGGAAGGCATGTGATGGTTTGACATGTGGTTGGCATTCTTGTCTGCACCTCAGGGAGAGAAGGTTGTCACACACCCTCCCACGGTCCCACAGTTAGGTCTCAGGTCAGGCAGGGAGGCAGAAACACAGATCTTTTGTGAGGTATGAGGACCCCACTTCCTATGCCAAGGGAGGACCGTGGATTGCACCCTTACCTGTGTCTAGGAATCTCTTTGAGATCTTTCCAAAAAACACACACCTGAGACTTACACCCAGAAATTCTGCTTCGTTAGGTCTGAGGTATAACCTGGGCTCCCGAGGGTTCAAAAGTTTCCCAGGTAATTAGAGCTTAAAAGTCATTCCCATTTTTCTCCTTAGCCCCTGCTAAAGAGAGCTGGACTCCCAGATCCAGGCTAGGCATAGAAACACTTAAGCATAGAGTTCCTGGGTGTCCTCATTTCTGTCCAGAGTTGAGAGCTTGCCCTGTGCCCTTCTCCCTGGGGAGCTCTGTGTAGTCAGGGTCACATGATTCCTGCAACAGTGGGTTCCTTGGTCTTCAGTTTGGGTGGGAACGTTTACTCTTTCAGGAGCACTCAGAAGGAGAATTGAGACTTGTAGCTGGGTGGAAACATTCTGGAATTATTTAGGCGTTAACTAGACAATGGGAAACTGGTAGGTAGAACCTTAATCCCTGGGTGTTTCTGACTAAGCAGGCTGATAACAGCAGAATGTCCCAGGCACATAGGCACACACTGCCAGTACACCTGCCCTGGGGAAGGCCTTGGGGTGTGTAAACACTGATCATTTCTACTCACTGTTCTCCAGGGATCCTAGGAAAATCAGATCGTTTCAATAAGAGTATTACAGTACGCAGAGGCAAAAAACTTAAAAGGACAATGAGATGTAGTTCCTTTTTGCCTCTTCTTTTTATCTTCACAAAGAAAAAAAAAGTCCTTATATTGAAAATGAAGATGATTAGAAAAGCATTAAAACATTCTCAGTATGTTTTAAACATTTCTCCTAGAAAGCCACAAGCCAAAGGCAGTTATTTCTTGGCTCCTTTTTGCTCAGTTATGTAAACGTCCATTTGTGGGAATACCAGAGTTGATCCGGAAATCTCAATTTCAAGAGAGCTGAGAAGTAGACTTGTTAGCACGAGCATGAAAGGAAACACCGTGGGGCAGCTTTAATTTTCATGACTCTCAAATGCAGGGACGTGACTGAAGCACAAGGTGTCCGATTTTCAGTTGTACCTGGCCATGAGATCAATCTCCGAGTCTACATAGCCACACTTGAAACAACCTCACATCTCTCACACTGGCTTGCCAAATCCGAGGGACTTTGATTTGAGAAAAGGAAAGGAAGGAAGACATTTCCACCATTCATACCAAAACCTGGGTTTTGAAGTAATTTGAATTTCTGATCCTTTTTTTCAGCCTCTACTTGCCTGTCTTCCTGTCACTGTAGAATCCAAAATAAATTCGAAGCTCTCTCTCTTCTGTGGACTAGGAAGAGTCAGAGAATTTTAGAAAGATTTTTGCCAACCTGCTGTGGGAGGTACAGAATTTCTAAATAGCAGGGTCTTGGAGTGGTATTCTAGGCACTATTAGAGGATTTATCTAGAGGCAATGTCTATGTAGCAAGCATACTTAGTTTGCAATGTTTATATTTAGGATAATGAGAGTGTTGGCTCTAAGCCCCCAGACTTCCCTTCAGTGCTACCACTGTAAGCTATGAATAATCTTTTATATACAGAATTGGATATCTCCCCCCAACCCTTTCCTGCTATTAATTTTTTTTAAGTGTGAGTCCATTTCTCTTGATACACTCAATGTGTGTGTAAGGAAGAGGGCCAACCATATCCCGCCTCGGAATACCACCAAAGCAGCCAGGACAACTGTGTTATTAATACTTTTTCTCTTTGGCTTCCATAAGGATTTAAAAACAAAAACAGAGAAATGTGCTTTTTCTTTTCTCTCCTACTTGATTTTCAAGTTGATAAAATGAGTGACAGAGAGATTACAACTGTAAAGAAGTAAGGATGCCCTTTCAGCCAAGGGTACTTGTCATGCTTTCGTCTCTGTGCTCTTGGAAAATAGTAAGATCTCAATAAACATTCTCTCTTAGCACTTTTGACAAACAATTCACCTGTCTGGACTTCAGCTCTAACATTGCATGATCTATGATTTTAGGACCCAGATAATAATAGTGCCAACCCCCATTCCCATGGGTCCCTTGCTCTTTCATCACCAATAAATGGCACCATCTTCAACATCTTCATTTTAAGGTACCTGCTCTCCAACTCCTGTCCCACCCTCCTGGCTGGAGCTTCTAGTGTTATCACCCCACAGACCTCTAATCCATAGCCTACCACATTTTCATTGTCTATGATCCCATTTCTCTCTTTTCCTTTTTTACTAGTTTAGATTTCACATTATATCATTTAAGCAGTTAAATATGTCAGAAGAAAAATGCATAATTATGCTCAGTGATCTACAAATTCCTGACATTGATGTAACATTAGCCCTTGACACTGCCTGGCAATCCTGCCATCTATCCTTTGGATTTTTGTCCTTCTACTCTCCAGAACAATCACACTGTCTTCTCTCACCCCAGCTTTCTGGGCTCCTTTCCTATTCAATCTTAGCTGACTATGTTGCTTCCAAATTTACTGAAAAGGTAAAAGTAGTAAGGCAGGCCACATGCCCATTATCGAATCTAGCACCCCACTTATGTCTTTATTTGCACTCCATTTCTCACCTCTGTCTGCATGAAATGTCTTAGTTCCCACCAAAAGCTGCTTCTGCTTATTTACCTCCAATGCTGCCACAGATATACTGGGCATGCATCCTCATTTGCCCAATTCAATGATAGTTTGCATTTGTTGGCCTGGCATAACCATGAATAAATAGTTCCCCCTAACGTACCCCAGTTTGTATGACAAATTATATAGTCCTCTTAATCATGTAACAAACTTCCATATATGGTGGGGGGGTCTGTTTCTGGACTAGCAGGTCAGAGCATCTCTGTGCCCACATCATACTGTCTTAGTTGCTTTACAGGTGGTCATGTAGCTTTAACAAGTCCATACACAGGGCAGAGCAAGCATTCCTTTCTGTTCTTCAGATGTGTATCAGCTTTTTTGGGTCCTGTACTATTTCATGTGCATTTTAGAATTAGTTCGTAAAGTTTCACAAAATCCTGTTGGGGTTTTGATTGGAGTTTCATTGAGTGTCTAGATCAATTTTGGACAAATTCAATCACTGCAAAATCAAATCTTCCTATTCATTTACACATATATTGCTCTATTTAGTTTTTCCTTAATATCTTTCGGCAAAATTTCACAATTTTCTGCCTGCAGGTTAAATACGTATTTTGTTAATTTTTTACTAGATATTTTATGGTTTTTGTTTCTATTGTAAATAGTGTATTAAAAATTGAGCTTTTTTGTTGTGGTGCTGTTGACTTGTGTATTATTCTTATATGCAGATACTTTGTGAAATTTTTATTTATAATGATTTATAAACTTATCAGGGTTTTCTTTATACGCAGTCATAACACTTGCAAAAATGATGGTTTTGTTTTCTGTTTTCTAATCCTACTTTTAAACAACGTAATTGACATGCAGCATACATACAGGAAGGAGCACACATCATAAGGTCACCTCTTGATACATCTTCACAAAATGAACACATTTATTTAACCAGCACCTAGATTAAAAAACAGAACATTATTTGCATCCATGAAGCCCCCTGGTGCTCTCTTCCATCACTACCTCCCCAAAGAAAAATACTTGTGTTTTTAATATATTTTTTTCTGGTCTTATTGACTTGGCTCTTGCAAAGTTCCCTTTCTTAACATAATCACTTTCTCCCTTTCTGCTGGAATATTCCCAGTAACATACAAATGTGCTTTACAATCTTCCGTCTTAAATCTGAAATCATTCTCCCTTGACCTTATTTGTGTCTCTTTCTAGCCAGTGTTCCATTTGGCTGCTCCCCTTCTCAGCAAAACCTTCTGAATAAAAGTCCTGTAGCCACTGTTTCTACTTCCTCACTGTACAGTTTTCTTTTCAACTCACTTTTATCTGGCTTCTGTCTTGCTATTCCACTGAGGCAGCTGTTGTCACGATATCAGTGTCGTCCTTGGTATCAAATCCAATAGACAGCTCTGTTAATGTCCTCTCCATCTCTTAGTATCATTTGATATAATTAGCCCTTGCCCATTTTGAAATACTTCATTTTCATGCTTCCATTTTTGCATTTGGATGACTACTTGTTAAATGCCCTTCTCTTCACCAAAACTCTAAGTTCCATATGGCTATGGTGATGTATGGCTTTTTCACTGTTCCATTCCCAGTGTCTAGTCCAGTGTTGACATTAGATTGACAAATATTTGTTGCCTGGGTTTTAGGGGTGACAATAAACATCCAGTCACTTTTGTCTCATGTCTACTTAAATGTCTTACAGGTACCTCAACCTCAACAGGTCCAAAATATGTTTATCATCTTCTTCCACAGACCCTTTTTGAGTATATACCAGTAACATCCACTAAACCAGAAACCTTAACTCCTTACTTTTTCTCATCCCCACATCCAATCCATGATTTCTGACCATGCTACTGCCTGCATACTTCTCCCAAATCATCCTCTTCCTTCTATGTCCATTTGCATTCTTCTGGCATGCCATTAGATTGAATTACTGAAACAGCTTCTAATCTGTTTTTGTTCTGAACTGTTCTGAACTCTGATATTACTTCCTCCAATTAGTCTCCATATAGCAGCCAAAGTGATCCTTTTAAATATACAAGTCTAGTTAAATCACTCTCGTATGGCAGACATTGTGCCATATACTATCCTCCCAATTATAAAAATAGAATGAATAAAGGATAAGAAACAAGAGAGTACAGGATCGCACTATTAAAAACAAATTACATGATAAATAATTTATAGTTAATTTTAATATCACTATTCTTCCACATTTTCAAAGCATCTGTATTAGTCCCTTCTTACACTGCTATGAAGAAATACCCAAGACTTCTTCACAGGGCAGCAGGGCAGAATGAATGCAAGCAGGAGAAATGCCAGATGTTTATAAAACCATCAGATCTCGTGAGACTCATTATTATGAGAATAGCATGGGGGAAGCTACCGTCATGATCCAATTACCTCCACCTAGTCTTGCCCTTAACACATGGGGATTACAATTCAAGATGAGATTTTGGATGAGGACAAAACCAAACAATATCATTCCTCCCCAGCCCCTCCCATGTCTCATGTTCTCATATTTCAAAACATGATCATGCGTTTCTTACTGTCCCCCCAAATCTTAGCTCATTCCAGCATTAACCCAAAAGTCCAAGTCCAAAGTCTCATCTGAGACAAGGCAAGTCCCTTCTGCCTATGAACCTGTAAAACTGAAAGCAAGTTAGTTACTTTCTAGATACAATGGCAGTACAGGCATTGGGTAAATACACCTGTTCCAAATAAGATACATTGGCTGAAACAAAGGGGCTTCAGGCCCCATGCAAGTATGAAATCCAGTAGGCCAGTCATTAAACCTTAAAGTTTCAAAATGATATCCTTTGACTCCATGTCTCACATCCAAGGCATGGGACTTGCACCCTCTGAAGCAATGGCTGGAGCTGTACCTTTGCCCCTTTTAGCCATGGTTGGAGCTGAAGCAGCTGGGATGCAGGGCACAATGTCCTGAGGCTGCCCAGAGCAGGGGAGCCCTAGGTCAGGCCCAGGAAACGAATTTTCCCTCCTAGGCTTCTAGGCCTGTGATGGGAGGGGCTGCCAGGAAGGTCTCTGACATGCCTTGGAGACATTTTCTCCATTGCCTTGGTGATTAATATTTGGCTGCTCATTACTTATGCAAATTTCTGCAGCTGGCTTGAATTTCTCCCCAGAAAATGGGTTTTTCTTTTCTGTCACATCATTGGCCTGCAAATTTTTCAAATGTTTTTGTTCTGCTTCCTCTTGAATACTTTGCTGCTTAGAAATTCTTCCACCAGCTACTCAAAATCATCTCTCTCAAGTTCATAGTTCCGCAGATCTCTAGGGCAGAGGCAAAATGCCACCAATCTCTTTGCTAAAGCATAGCAAGGGTGACCTTTACTCCAGTTCTCAACAAGTTCCTCATCTCCATCTGGGACCACCTCAGCCTGGACATCATTATCCATATCACTATCAGCATTTTGGTCAAAGTCATTCAACAAGTCTCTAGGAAGTTCCAAACTTGCCTACATTTTCCTGTCATCTGAGCCCTCCAAACTGTTCCATCCTCTGCGTGTTATCCAATTCCAAAGTTGTTTCCACATTTTTGGATATTCTTGTAGCAGTAACCCACTCTTGGTACCGATTTACTGTATTAGTCTGTTCTTACACTGCTGTGAAGAAATACCTGAGACTGGGTATTTTACAAAGGAAAGAGATTTAATTGACTCATAATTCTATATTGCTGAGGAGGCCCCAGGAAACTTACAATCATGGTGGAAAGCAAAGGAGAAGCAGGCACCTTCTTCACAGGGTGGCAGGATGGCATGAGTGTAAGCAGGGGAAATGCCAGATGCTTATAAAACCATCAGATGTTTTGAGACTCACTAACTAACTATCATGAGAACAGCATGGGGGAAACTGCTTCCATGATCCGATTACCTCCACCTGGTCCCCCCCTTGACATGTGGGGATTATGGAGATTACAATTCAAGATGAGATTCTGGGTGGGGACGCAGCCAAACCATATCAGCATCCTTTGGATTTCACTGCCACTCCTGTATCCTTTACAACTACACACCCATCAGTGGCCTTTCTCTTTCTCCACCTACCTTTTCTCCAAATTGAAATCTCAGGACTGTTTTTCAATAATAGCAGGTAGATTTTCAGTAACTACCAGAAGAAGGAAGTATATAACTAGTTATCTGGGTTGATGAGCTACCCAGCAATCCATTCATTAGCAATAAGTCTTGTAAAAACATTAAAAAGAAAACTCTTCAGGCTTCCTTTATTAATATTAAGGATTGTTGGAAGTGATCAAAAGTTAATTTATTATACCTCACCTCCTTTCTTAAACACAGATCTTCAACTAGTTAAGGAAGTACATTCTGTATTATTAAAGGCACTGTGCTTCAGTCAATGATATGCATATACCCTACAATGAAAAAACCTAGGTTTAAAGTGATAAACAACTTGTCTGCTCCACTGATTGAAAGATGCCGCTTGCAAGAAAGCCTGACCAGTTGAAGGACAAAGTTGAAAAGTTCTTTGTTTTTGATGATGTGCCCTCTTTTAAAATTTGAGAGCAACAAGTTGTGACTACTTTCCTGCTTCCGGAATTAGCAGGAGTAGCAGGACAAGATTAATAGGTGGGTTCATTATGCCTAAGAAGTCGACTTTTTTTTTTTTTTTTTCCCACAGAAAATAATTGCTTTTTTGGAGTGCAAAAAGCTTTTGCTCATGCAATGTCAAGATCTGTTATGCTGATTAGGGGATGAAGTCACTCTTCCCGCTGTTTGTAGGGCACAAAGTCCATAAATGTGATCGGTGGTTTTGTACAGCATTGAAAAGTCTCCAGAAGATTTCTCTCTTTTGGGACCCACTAAAAACCAGAGGACTCCAGGAAATAAAGCCAAATTGTGCTCTTTTGACATGGGGCCATAAACATAATGGAACGATTTTTCCCATGAAAGATCTGAGCAAAATAATCTCTACTGATTTATTTGACTGAGTCACATCCAGCTTTCCTTCATTCTTAGGTGCTGTTGCTTCAGAAAGTATCATCACAATTTCATTATCTAATACTGTGTAAACAGATACCTTATTTCAAATGGACACAAGGAGGTAGTGGAGTAGAGAGTAAGATCCTGGGCTCTTGAACCAGACTCTTGGATTCTAAACTTGATTCGACTGGTTTTAGAATGTTGGGTGAGTAACTTACTTTTTCTTTGCCTCAGTTTCTTTATCTAAAAAGGGAGAGAAGGTAGATAATTACCTCCCATGGCCATGGAATGTTTTTGTGAGGATTAAATTTATTTATGTAAAGTGCATGGCAGATAGTGATGACTGTTATTATTATTACTGAGGTTGCAAGGACTGGCTGAACATTCTCTTGTGGCATTCAGGGAACACCGAAGGTGAATTCTGCCTAGCCTTAACATTTGTGGGTGGATGAATCCTTGCACATATAGTCAGATAAATATTTAATAAGTGGTCATTGGGGGGTTGACAAAGCAAGGAGACATTTAGAAAACATACAGAATCCTGTTTTAGAGTGTCTTAATTGATAGATCATATTTCTATTTACAGGCTTACTTTGGAGATATTGCAGGTTTGGTTCTAGACCACCACAATAAAGCAAATATCTCAATAGAATGAGTCACACACATTTTTTGGTTTCTTAGTGCATATAAAAGTTATGTTTACACTATTATATAGTCTATTAAGTGTGCAATAACATGATGCCTTAAGAAGTACATACCTTAATTAAAATATTTTATAGCTAAAAAATACCAACAATCATCTAAGTCTTCAGTGAGTCATAATCTTTTTGCTTGAGCGTTTTGCTTCGACGTTGATGGCTGCTGAATGATCAGGGTGGGTTGCTGAAGGTTGAGGAGGTTGTGGCAATTTTTAAAAATAAGACAACAATGAAGTTTGCTGCATTGATTGACTCTTCATTTCACAAAAGATTTCTCTATAACATGTGACGCTATTAGATAGCATTTTACCCACAGCGGAACTCTTTTCAAAACTAGAGTCAATCTTCTCAAACCTTGCCACTTCTTTATCAATAACTAAGCTTTTGTATTATTCTGAATCGTCTGTTGTCACTTCAGTGATGTTCACAGCATCTTCACCAGGAGTAGATTCTGTCTTAAGAAACCACTTTGCTCATCTGCTCATCTGTAAGAAGCACTTCCTCATTCATTCAAGTTTGATCATGAGATTGCATCAATTCAGTCAGATCTTTAGGCTCCACTTCTAGTTCTAGTTCTCTTGCTATTTCCACTGCAGTTACTTCCCTACTGAAGTCTTGAGCCCCTCAAAAGTGATTCATGAGGGTTGAATTCAACTTCTTCCAAACTTCTGTTAATGTTGATATTTTGGCTTCCTCCCATGAATCACAAATGTTCTTAATGACATTTAGTGAATCATTTCAAGAAGGTTTTAATATGGTAGTGGTAGCCTTATGAAATGTATTTCTTAAATAATAAGACTTGAAAATTGAAATTCTTCCTTGATCAATGGGCTACAGAGTGGGTGTTGTGTTAGCAGGCATGTAAATAACATTTATCTCCCTATACATCTCCATCAGAGCTCTTGGGTGACCAGGTGGATTGTCAATGAGCAGTAACATTTTGAAAGGAATCTTTTTCTGAGCAGTAGGTCTCAACACTGGTCTTACACTATTTAGTAGACCGTTCTATAAACAGATATGCTGTCATCCAGGCTTTGTTGTTTTTTTTCTAGAGCATAGGCAGAGTACACTGAGCATAGTTCTTAGGGGTCCTAGGATTTTCAGAATGGCCAGTGAGCACTGGCTTCAGTTTAGTCACCAGCAACATTAGGCCCAACCAAGAGAGTCAGCATGTCCACTGAAGCCTTGAAGCCAGGCATTGACTTTTCCTCTCTAGCCATGAAAATTCTAGATGACATCTTCCAATAGAAGGCTGTTTGGTATACATGGAAAATCTGTTGTTTGGTATAGCCACCTTCATCAATGATCTTAGCCAGATCTTCAGGATAAATTGCTGCAGCTTCTACATTAGCACTTGCTGCTTTGCCTTGCACTTTTATATTATGGAGATGGATTCTTTCCTTAAACCTCATGAACCAACCTCTGTGAGCTTCCAACTTTTCTTCTGCAGCTTCCTTCTGCACCTCTCAGCCTTCAAGAGTTAGGGCCTTGCCCTTGATTAGGCTTTGGCTTGAACAAATGTTGTGGTTGGTTTGATCTTCTATCCAGACCATAAAATATTCTCCATATCAGCAGTAAGGCTGTTTTGCTTCCTTATCATGCCTGTGTTCACCGGAGTAGCAATTTTAATTTCCTTCAAGGACTTCTCCTTTGCATTCACAACTTGGCTAACTTTTTGGTGCAAGAGGCCTAGCTTTTGCTCTATCTTGGCTTTTGACATGCTTTTCTCACTCAGCTTTGTCATTTTTATCTTTTGATTTAAAGTGAGATATCTGTGACTCCTCCTTCCACTTGAACACTTAGAGGCCATTGTAAGATTATTAACTGGCCTAATTTCCTTTTATTTATTTATTTGTTTTGAGATGGAGTCTCACTCTGTCGCCCAGGCTGGAGTGCAGTGGTGTGATCTTGGCTCACTGCAACCTCCGCCTCCCAGGTTCTAGCGATTCTCCTGCCTCAGCCTCCCGAGTAGCTGGGATTACAGGCACACACCACCATGCCTGGCTAATTTTTGTATTTTTAGTAGAGACAGCATTTTACCATATTGGCCAGGCTGGTCTCAAACTCCTGATCTCAAGAGATCTGCCTGCCTCGGGTCCCAAAGTGCTGGGATTACAGGCATGAGCCACCATGCCTGGCTTAATTGGCCTAATTTCAATAGTGTTGTGTCTCAGGGAATTACTAGGTCCAAGAAAAGGGAGAGATGTGGGGGAATGACTGGTCAAGGGAGTAGTCAGAACACATACAGCAATTATTGATTAAGCTTACCGTCTTATATGGGTACAGTTTGTGGTGCCCCAAAACAATTACAATCAAAGATCACTGATCACAGATCACTACGACAGATATAATAATAATGTAAAGGTTTGAAATTATTGTGTGAATTACAAAAATGTGACAGACACAAAGTGAGGCATGTGCTGTTGGAAAAATTGTGCTGATAGACTTGCTCAATGCAGGGCTGCCACCAACCTTCAATTAGTTAAAAAAAAAAAAAAGTAATATCTGTGAAGTGCAATGAATGAAAGCATAATAAAACAAGGTATATCTGTATTTTTTTCTACAATGATGAAGATAAAGCTAATAGCTGTCTCTCTATAACACCACATCTTGTAATCCTCTGTCACATTTAGGTTTTGCGCTGGCATTGGTACAAGGACTTAGGGTCACATTCACCGCAGGAGGCCCAGAAAAGATCATGATAGTTATTGCATGAAATAAGATATTTAGAGCTGTTCAAGAAAAAAAAGATTCAAAAACTTGGTAAAATCGGTAAGGCAGACTTTATTCAAGGGAGGCATGGTGATAGTTGCAGGGACCATTGCCATAGGGTCTTGCAGTGGAGGAGAGAGACTGGGCTCAACTCTGACTCCAGCAAGGACAAGTAGGGGTTTATAACCACTGAGCAGAGTAGGGGTCAGTGGATGGAAAATTATCAAGGAAACTTCAAAGATAAGGGGTTACTGGCGAAGCCAAATTGACAGAATTATTGCTGAAGGCAGGCCAGGTTTATAAGATACTAGAGGGTGGTCAGATGCCAAGGCTGGGGACATTTTCCCTGAACTGACTGCTATAGTTTAGATGTTTGTCCCGCTAAACCTCATGTTGAAATCTGATCTCAATGTTGGAGGCGGGGCTCTAATGGGAGATGTTTGGGTCAAGGGAATGGATCCCTCATGAATCCATTAATGACCTCTCTGGAGGGCAGATAAATGAGTTCTTGCTCTATTAGTTCCTGCAAAAGCTGTTTGTTAAAAAGAGCCTTGTACTTCCCTCTGCTCGTTCTTGCTCGCGCTCTGTCTGTCTGTCTGTCTCTGTCTCTCTGTCTTGCTCACTTTCTCTCCAGTTATGTACTCTCTGCACAGGCAAGCTCCCTTTTATCTTCCACCCTGAGCGGAAGCAGTCTGAGGCCCTCCCCCAATGCACAATCATGAACCTTCCAGCTTGCAGAATCGTGAGCTAAATAACTCTCTTTTCTTTATAAATTACCCAACCTCAGCATTCCTTTATACCAACACAAAACAGACTAAGACACCCATTTAGCAGTGTTCTTGCTCAAACTGGATTCACCAAGGACACAGAGCCCCAAGGTCAGCCTAGTCAAGCAGAGGACTCAGAGGGGCTAGATCCAAGTTTTGATCAAAGGAGGCAGTCTTTGTCACAGCCACTGGGGACATACAATCAGGCCACATTCAGTCAATAAGAATAACCTTTTATAAGTGGAGAAAGATCACGAAGAGGCAGGATATTGCTCTCTCCTGGGTTAGGAGGATCATGAACAAGCCTTTCTTCCTTCTCTCACTTTTAGTTTCAGATGTTCAAGACTGTGTGGGCACTTTGGTGGAAGTGAAAAGAGCAAGAAAGACTGGGAGCTTCTGGGCTGTGGGTAGTTTGGGTTGGTTGTTGGAGGGAGGATTGCCACCCTGGACAAAGGAGGGGTCAGGGGAGTTCCTAGAGCTGTGGATATGGGGCAGGCCCCTGGGAATCATTGAGAAGGGGTTTTGGGTTTGCTTTCAAGTTGCCCATCTCATTTCACAGGTTAGTGAGAGGGACAAGGATTCACATTTACTGCCCCAACCAAAGTGAAAGGGCTATATTTGTCCCTGAGTTCCAGATACAGGTAGTTGGGTGGTCTTAAATATAGTCAAGAATGTTTCCTTAATGACAAAAAAAAAAAAAAAAAAAAAA